>NC_046157.1:100845970-100851773 GCF_011064425.1 Rattus rattus | reverse complement strand
GGAAGTTACGTATTGCTTCGAAAAGAAGATCATATATACATCTATATACATATCTACATCTATCCATCCATCCACCCACCCACCCATCCATCCATCCATCCATCTATCCATCTTCATCCACATCCACCATCCATCCCCATCCATCCCCATCCCCATCCATCCCCCATCCATCCATCGACATCCATCGACATCCATCCATCCATCCCCACCCCATCCATATTCCCCATATCCATCCACACCATCCACACTCCATAATCCATCCATATCCCCCACCCCATCCACTCATCCACACATCCATCCACATCCACCATTCATCCATCGACATCCACTCATCCATCCATACATCCATCCATCTACATCCACATCCACATCCATCCATCCATCCACATCCACATTCATCCACATCCACATCCATCCATCCATCCATCCATCCATCCATTCATCCGCACATCCACATCCACATCCACTCCACTCCATCCACTCCATCCATCCATCCACATCCATCTATCCATCCAGTACATCTGCATTCATCCATCTACATCCATCCATCTATACATCCATCTATCCGCATACATCTACATTCATCCATCCATCCATTCATCCATTCATCTACTCCATCTTATCCATCTCCACATTAGGTGCTAGTAACTTGGGCATAGAAAAACAGTCAATACTTATCAAATTACCAAAACACAGAAATCAGGGGAAGCTAAGGGACAGGGTATCGAATGCAGCAAGGAGGGCTCAGGATAGGATCCTGAACAGAAAAGTAATGGGACACGTTTTGTTAATGGAAGAATAGACTATACTCTTAACATTGGCTTATTAATGGGCTGCTAGGCATGTCACTAATGCAGGTCAGAAACTGAGTGTAGAGTCTATGGAAACTTACATATCGCATTATTTTAAATTAAAATCTGTTTTAAAAGCACACTCACACATTTTGGCTCACATGATCCTAGCTGTGAATTTCAAGATTTGTGTTTGACTTTGATGTCTCTAGGAGGCCAGAATGCTATAATGATCTAGGGGAAAGAACCTTCAGAAACAGGAACAGGGATTTTTAAAAGTAGAGAAGGCAGAAACAGGAAAGATAAGAGTTTGGGGTTAGAGTATTAGCCAAATTCATTGATGTTTGAAAAACCATGGAAATTGCTTTGTAAGGTAAATTAAAATACATAATTAAAGGCGGCTTCTGAACAGACTCTGGATGGTGAATGCTCTCAGTCACAGGCTAATAAACACAATTCCCAACATTGAGTATGTGGGAAGCCTCCTTGTGGTTGATTCTCAGGGAGGCTCTCTATAAGTCCCTAAGTAAGATGGCGGTTCACTATCACTAACCAGAGCTAGACAGTGAGACTATGTTGTTGAAGATTCCACTCACTACCCAGGACAGAGATATGGAGGATGGAAACCCAATCTAGGTGCTTGTCCCCCGCTGGAAGCTGGTGCTGACGGTGCTAAGGGAGACACGGAGAGTGCCTATCTGCAGTCTCACTCAACTGTGAGCTCCCTTGAGCTACTGTACCAACCCCGCGTGGGGAAGATCCTAGCGCGGGAGGGTGTGCATGACTGTTAAGTGGGCTGACAGCCAATTACTGGTTGAAGTCTGGTGGTCCAATTCAGGAGGGAATCCATGCCTACAATTCTCTTATACCTGGTCGAAGCCCATGGTTGTTGATGTGCCATAGGTCTCAGTAGAACCAAATTACTGCTATATTGTTAAATGTGATGTGTTGGTCAATGGCTTCAAACATTTATGTTTCTATCCATTGATTTCGCTGCTCTACCCTTGGCCAGCCAAGTTTCTTTTGTAGGCAGTGGTAAGGCAGAAATTGCTAATCACAAAGTCTGAAAACAAGGACTGTTGAAAGTTCAGTCTCATGGGGTGGGGTATCCATATCCTCCGCCTAAATAGGAACCATTCGAAAAGGAGTAAGAGTTTAAAGGATGGGGAACAGTGTTGACATGACAAGACTGTTCTATCTATAAGTACATGGTTGTTCATTCATAAATGCATGACATGCTGTTCCAGTCTATAAACCCATAATGGAATGTAGCTACCTACACAGAAGTCTGTATAGTTTTTATCCCACCAATGCTATGAATTAGGAGGGAGCTTCCAAAGCCCATTTCTTTTGAGCTATGAATTTGGGAGACAAATAATTGCTGGGGAAAGGAGCTATTTTTTTTTCAGTGGTGTAGCATTTTTGTAAGTTAATTTCTGCTCTAGTAATTCACTTTTCAGCTAAGTACATGTGAGGGAAGCCCCAGTTAAACTCAGTAGGACACACACACACACACACACACACACATACCCATATCTACTCACACTCACTCATGCACACACACACATGCACACACCAAAGGACGTGGAAAGTAGGAAGCTTGAGAAGGAGTCTGGTAGAAGTGGAAGAGGAAATAAGAAAGGTAATGAGTAAGAATGTGATAAAATACACCATATATATGTGTGAAATGGTCAGCATATAAGTATATGTGTGTGTGTGTGTATGTGTGTGTGTGTGTGTGTGTGCTTTTATATGGCTATATAGGTTTTGAACACTCTGCTTTATAAATGCCCAAGGATGGCTATGCCCATTCATTGAATGAGACTTACTTGTTTCCCAGTCATGTTTCACAGTTACAAAGCCAAAGTTTGTACAGATCGGCTTTGCATGCCGAGCGTAGCCATATATGACCCTACAGGGATGTTTGATTTGACCCATTGGTTTTATTTTAAAGTGAGATTTGTCTAATGTCACTGTACACCCTCATATCTCAGCACTTGTGAAAGTGAACTGACCATGAATTGAATGGTGTTTTACAGCAGCAGAATCCTGGAGCCAGTGTGAAGGGGATGGGGAAAACAGAAACTTGAGATGTGTTAAAATGAAAACTTCAGCTTCTAGAAAGTTCAGGAAACTGGTCACTTTCATGCAGCCAGAATCATACATCGGAGTAAGTCGATGTCCCTTTGTTCTACCTCCCTGCCACAGACAATCTCCAACACAGCCTAGGGCTGACTCTTTGTGCCCATCCTCACCACCCACCATATCTTTCTATGCTCCTGGAAGGGACATACTTTTAAAGTGGGCAAATAGGAAAAAAGACCAATCTATAGTGAGGAAGGCTGCACTCATTGGACACATGGAAATGAGGATATTTCTACATTTAATATGCATACATATGGTAGCGCAGAGGACCAATTAACTAGGAACATGAATTTTGAGGAATATATGGGCAGGGGACAACATCACTGGATAAATGAAAATATGTTGAAATTCCTCAGTCCTTGAGTTTTAAAATGAAGGAATCAGATCAGAAGTGATCAGTTTATTAATTATACTAAGGTGTATGCACTGTGAACCCCTGGCACTGGCTGCATGGAGGGGTTTGGGTTCTGCTGAGTAGAAAGCTACAGTAACTTTGGACATCGTGGAATTAGTGTAAAGGAAAACAGAGAGACCGGAGAACTTAGAAATAGCTCTGCTCACTTGAGTTATCAATTTCTCTCTGGCTCTAAAACGCCAGCAGGACAAGCAAGCAAGGGAAAAAAAATAAAACAGCGTTTTCTAACATTTCTCCAAGACACGCAAACAAATGGACACTAAAGTTAGGGGAAAAAAAGAACCAGATACAGAAAAGAGAAACTTCTTGGCTGTTAATAGGAATGCAATCAGTACAGCCATGGAAAACAGTGTGGAGACGCGGCAGAAAAATCAGAATTCACTATTACCCAGCACCACACTGTTGGTGGGCACAGCCATGGGTCAGAAATTGCGTGTTTGAGAAAATTCAGAGGGACCGGGGAAAGATTAACACAGGATACTTACTTAGCTCTCGCAAGTAAAAGCTCTCTATTGAGCCTCAAAGCGCAAGCAGAAATTCACATTTCTGAACAGGTTAGAAGAACTCTAGTTTGATGCAGAATTAATCACAACAAACTAAGGGCATGAAACCAACTTAAGTGTCCAACAATAATGAGAATTGGCAGAGAAGGCTCCATACAATAAATAAACAGAGGATAAGTAAGACATACCACACTCCCCGGACAGCCAAGCAAGTTGTGGTAACAGAACTTGGGCAGAAAGAAAATAGCACACATAATCTCACCTCTTACAAAGTGCAATCAAAATAGGTACACAGAAAGAAGAAGGAAGGGGTTTAATTGACCAGCATTGGGGCAGAAAGGGATTGTAGAGATGTTGTTCCAAGAACAGAAGATTTAATTAGAGAACAGAAGTAAGGCCACACAACCATTGTTCATTACAGTGAATGCTGTTGATAAAAAACATGCTAAAATTGCTAAGAGCACAGCTTTGTGCCATTCTTAACACAGTAAGGACTATGTATTAATGTATGAGTTTAATTACTGCTCAGACATTCTGTGATATATACACACATGTCAGAACATGTTACCACCAAAAACGATCTCCACCCTAAAAATCTTGTTTTATATTTATTTTGTATCTATGAGTAATTAGGTTGTATGTGTGTATGCATCCCATGTGTGTACAGGTTGGACCATGAGGCAGATCCCCCTGAACTGAGTTATAGGGATGACTGTGGGCTACCCTGTGGTTTATTGTGGGAGTGAACTGAACTCGGTCTTCCACAAGCAAAGGCAGCTAAGCCCTTAACTGCTGAGTCCCTGTAGTCCTACAATTAAATTTTTCTTTGTTAATTGGGTAAAAACAAGTATAAGAAAAAAAGCTCTTGGTCTTTTTATTTTCCATCTTCATAAATATTTAATCAAAAGGGGGAAATATAGGACAAAAAATAATAAAAGTTAAATAACGTTTATAGTTTATAGATAGAGAATATCTGCGAGATCTTAGGAGCTCCAAAAATTTTTTAGATCAGTGGTTCTCGACCTCCTAATGTTGTCTTTAGGACAGTCCCTGACTGCAATTTTTTTTTGCTACATTATGAATCACAATGTAAACAGGAAGTTTATTTTTAATATGTGTAGGGGTCATGACCCACAGGTTGAGAAACGTCTTTATATTGGTGTTTAAAACAACATAGATCCAAAATTTCTACAAACCAGATTTCACTAAAAATAAAAATTCTGCTATCTTCTGGAAAAGCTAATAAAAATTTTACATGCCTTTATGTGTGTCCCCATCCTATAATGTGTCTGTGCACATGCAATTGTGCTCATGTGTCATGATGGACTTGCGGAGGTCAGAGGTCAAACTCATGGCATCATCCCTTTGTGGGGATCCAAGGATCAAACTCAGGTCATGAGATTTATGTGGGCACTTGGCCATGGAGCCATCACACCAGTTCCGGCAACTCACGTTTTCTTTTGTAAAAGTTAGTAGCTAATCTCAGCAGGACACGGCTATAACCACAGCACTCAGGTACTAGATGTCCGAGGCAGGAAACATACAGTTGAGAGGAGGAGCCTGGGCAGGAAACAAACAAACTCAAGTTAAAAACTGCAACAACAGGGAAACAGATTAGAGTAAGTTTAGAAAGGACCAACTACCAAGGAAAAACCTTGCTGCTTGTCAGTCTGACAACTGGAAGCAACTGAAACTGAAAGGCAACCAAACTATTACATACCCGCAAGGAAGACAACACTGGCCCTCTGACTGATCTCTAGGAAAGGGAAGGAAAAAGAATGCTCACAAACCTTCCCCAGTGGCTAGAGCAGCTCCTTCTCACGGCCACAGCCCCCAACTGGGAACAGCCTAAAGGTCCACCAGTTCACACACAGATAACACCACACACACACACACACACACACACACACACACACAACTCCCTCTCTCCTGTTTCTCTCTCTGTGTCT